>NC_072739.1:131232545-131277545 GCF_026930045.1 Uloborus diversus | reverse complement strand
ATGGTGGGGGGCGTCAGAGGCGTAGCGTGACGAAACATTTGGGGGGGGGGCACAGGCCTCTAACGTCAGGGCAGATCCCCCCCCCTCACCAACTTAGATTATAGCAGTACACTACACACACACATTAACAATTCCTCGAAAGAAAAAATAGTATGTTGAGATGACTCAATTTTAGAAGAAACAAAGATTCTGTTCAAACCTGTTGGGTTTTATGCTAAAAATCACGAGTTTCAAAAAGTTTTCTTGCACTAATTAAAACGAAGGAATATTGTTTTTCGCTCTTGCAGTGAGTATGATTTTAAAAATAATATTTATTTATCAAAATAATACGTGTTTCTTGATTAACTACACAAAATTTTTAATTTAGCAATTTAAATAAACAATCTTATAAAAAGGTTAGAACAACATTATGATTTCACAATTTATGTTTATTTTTACTGTGCTTCTTCTTCTTAAGTGGTACGACAGCCCCGGGTGGGCCGTGGCCTTTTCAGGAATTCATTGATTACTGATAGCTTGTTTTAATCTCCCTAGAAAGGAAATATAGCGTGTTAGCATTCTTTTGAAAAATATTACTTATAAAGTACGGTTATGAAAGTAAGTAATTTTATTGTCGCTGCATCATTCGATGTCTTTCTTATTTAAAGGTTGAATCCGGTTCCGAGCCATTTCCTTGAAACTCAAAAGCAAACAAGAATGAAAACCAAAGTTATTCCCTTCTGTTCAAAATACTCATTAAATCAATTCCATATATGATTGTGTGTGTAATTAATGTCAAATTATGACTGCTTCTATTTATATTTCTAAGTAATAGAATTGGCTATTTTTAGCTTGTACACCCCCGATTGAGAAATATCTTGTTCTGCTATTAGAAAAGACATATAAAGAATGAATGCACGCAGTCGACAAACGTCGCAGATTCTCAAGAAAGGACTATTTCTTAATTGAGGCGGAAATTTTTTTTTTAAAATAAGTAAAAAATCTTAAATTCTTGAGAATAAATTTGTACTGTATTTCACGGATTCTGGCGGATATAGTCCATATGTAACAGGTATTTGTAACTTTAAGCTCAGCATTTTTTATTTATTTTTTTTTTTTTTTGCATTTTTACGAATGATCTAATTTTGATTTATTTCGCAATATATTTTTTGAAGCATTTTAAACCTGCATCGAATAGGGCTGAATTCTTTTCCTGTGCTAATGCGTAGTAACAGTTAATAAGCAAACCCATCTTAGTTACAGCTCTTATTGTAAAAAAGTGGTGCATACACGTACGTCAGGGTTTTAAGAATAGCTTATCAAAGAATACAATTGCATTGCAGTTCTTTGTAATCATAGCTGAAATTCTACTAAAAGAAGCGAAAGAACCCTACATTTCCCTCAACTTAGTTTTAACTTTTATACATAAATAGCTTAAAGTTTGCCTAAAATGATAAAATCTAACAAAAATTGGAAGGCAATACTAGAGCTCGGCGGCTCGGCCCCTGTGAGCTCCTATGCGAATTTAACTCTGTTTTCCAAGTTACGTTTGTGCTACGCCTTTTATAGCAATATTTGTTACAAACACTATGTTGGTTTTTTCTCATTAATTTTTTTCATACAAAAATAAATGTTTTACAATACCTTGTAATGTCAGTAGAAATTGAACCTTCTATCGGTTGAGGATGCAAATTTTTCTACCAGATCGTCAAGCTCGTTGGGCTCCATCAATTGTGCTGTAACCTCCTGTTCAACAGCCATTAACGCTAATCCGCTTAATCTGTCCTGCCCCATAGTAGTCCTCAAATATGTTTTTAGACGGCGAAGAGTGGAAAACGATCATTCTGCGTTTGCTGTAGTGATAGGCCATGACAGTGCTACTTCAAACAGCTCCAAAATAGAAGGGATACTAGTTGATAAGTTGTGTTTCAGGAATGAATTTCCAAATTCTGATAGAGTGGGAGACAGATTGTTGAAGTTTAATTTTGCATAGTTGTGATAAAATCGGAGCTGTGTGGTGACATCAAATTTCATTTTGTAAAATTCTTTAATGCTATCTGCAGAGGACTCATTTAAGGGATCTTTTAAATTGAGAAGTATGTCTGAAATAACTTTGATTTTACTATAATCATTTTCAGAAAATCTCTGTCTTAAATTGAAGAGGATAGTGTCTAATCCTTGGTAGTAAATATTAACTTTGTATGTCTCTTCTGCAGAAGTAGGAAAAAATGCCGATTGGAAAATTCCATCGTCAAGTCTTCCTGGCACTTTTCTTTTCCGGTGGAGGTGTGGTTGTCTAATTTCGAAACCGTCAGCAGAGAGTTTGTTGCATACGTCCTCAGTCTCCTCCCAAATACGCTTAAAATACTCATCCTTTCTCTCAGATGATAAACAGTGTAGCAGTGCTTCGACTTTTGAAAAAAAAAAAGATGAAATGTCCAATGTTATGCTTTGTATTTCTTTTGACAGAATATCAGTCACACTTAAAACACGGAACAAAAATTTTAAACAGAATATAAATTCAAAGTTCGTTACTAATGTCAGCAAGCCATCTGCTTGACTAGCTATTTTTACATCTGACAGAATCATCGGAAATTTTAAGTAGTGTCTGAATTATCTCTTGCAAATTTTCTATCACCACTGATAGAGCACGATGACGAACTGTCCAACGCGTTTTGGACAAACTACAAAGTCTTCTAAAAACTGAACCTTCACTTTTCTTGCAAATATTTTCAAATATTGCGAACCTTTTTGCAGATGCATTTATTAAGTTATATAATGAATTGACAACGCTAAGAGCATTTCTCAGTTCCTTTATTTCTTCACAGAATCGTATTACTGCCAAATCAAGAAGATGAGCGTGACAGTGAGTGTATAGTGCTCTTGGTTCTTCATCTTTGAATTTTGCAGCAACTCCGTTAAATTTTCCACTCATATTTGAAGCGCCATCGTATGCCTGTCCACGCAGTTTGCTCAAATCTATCCCTGTTTTCTGCAAATAATTTTTTATAGTACGATGCAAATTTTCTCTCTTCGTCTCTTCAACGTCAACAAATCCCAAAAACCTTTCTTTAACTAAAAAGGAATCTGCTGTTTTCTGTGGATACCTCACGCAAATACTGACCTTCTCTTTTGTGATACGGTCGATTGTTTCGTCGCAAATTATTGAAAAAGCAGACGCAGAATTTACTTCATTAACAATATCGATTACAATCTTGTTTTTTATGATATTTATTATTTCGTTCTGAATCTGGCCACTCTTATATGAATGAATTTTTGAGCTCATCATTTGGATAATGTCCACTCCTTTATCTTTAGCACGAAGCTGTAGCAACTCAAGGAAGTTCCCTTTGTTCAGAGAAGACATTGTTTCATCATGACCCCTCAAAGCTAAGCATTGCTTACCCAAAAACAAAATAGTTTCGATAACAAACCTCAAATACGTTCTATTTTGTTGCACTTGCTTTGTATGAGCATAAGACAAATTGTCACATATGGTGATACCACTAATTTTCTTCTCATTCCAAAACTGCAATGATTTCAAATGCATCTCTGATTTTTCATGCTTTCGGAATTTTTCCAAAGCTTTCTTCCAGTTCGAAACCCCTTTTCTTGTGAAATTATCTTCACCCCGACCTGATTTTTCACAACAAAATAACCTGCAGTAGTAGCAGAAAGCTGCATCTTTCATAAGGCTGTACTCAAGCCAAGGAAACTCAGAGTACCAAGAGTCTTTAAAACTTCTAGACTTTTCTTGACATTTCTGAATTTTATTAAAATTTTTCGACTGAAAAGGACCAGTGTTAATATTTGCATATCTTATGCCATTAGCAGGATCACCATTGTTTATTTCGGTATCTCGTTGTTGGCTTTCAAAATCGTCAGTACGCTTTGATTTTTCTTCATCTATGGTAATCAATTCTTCATCACAAGATTCATCATCGCATAACATATAATTAAATTCTATTGCTTTCGCAACATCTGCAAATTCCTCAGTGTTATCTTCATTACTTAGTAATTGGTTCGTTGAAGGCTTAGAGTTTTCTTCGATCCTAACTACGAATTCACCATCATTGTTTGTTTTAATCGAAGACGAACTCTCTGTCACAGAAACTTTTTTTAAAAAAAGGTAAAACAGTTTTCTGTTTCAACATCTTGCAGATGAAGAGATTTAAGTTTTAAAACTCAAGAGCAAGACGAAGTATTCATTTCAGAATTTATTCGATACTGCATGATAGCTAAATCTTTGGAGAGAAGAGATATTTTCCTTTTCAAGAATCGGAAGAGAATGAGCCTTTCTGACACAAAATGTTCAACTCGGCCGACTTTTTCTTTCCGCGAGAAACGTCTATTATCCTTTAAAAAGACTCATTTATGAGAACTCTTTCTGGGAGGTCAATCATGATACTCTAAGTAGTCCCACAGGGACGATTCCCTGCTGTTCTGTCATTTGATGATCTCTTATTCTGTGATGTAGTCACTAACTCCCTGTTGATGGTTCCCAGGTTTCCATAACGGCACTTTACCTGATACACTGTCATTGTGATACAGGTGCCGATTACAATAACTAAAAACAGGCGGTAAATGGTAGGCGGCGGCTTTGGAAGTTTGTCATACTGTTGGGAGCCTTGTGTTACCAGGCATCCGTAAATGAACATTTTTATTGCAGTCATTTATCAGAACTTTTCACATCGACTAGCGACCGCACATGTCGTAAAAGGAGCTTAAGATACTGAAGTTCTTTACGAAAATAAACTTTAGAGTTCATCTTCGGAAGAATAAAATTTTTATTAATGAGTCGCATTATGTTCACAAAAAATTTAGATTAGTATTTAGAATGCATTTTAAATTTACATTTTACGATATTTAACCCCCAATGAAATACTGTTTGGATGGGGATAGTTATCCTATATAGATAATTTGAAAAAAAAAAAAAAAAAACAGTTACAATCAATACCGGATCAAGTCAAGGGATGCCCAGGTCCTTGTAAATTTGGTGTCTCCCTCTCACAAGAAAATTATCACATTTTCAAAGTAGTAATTTCCAAAAATGGGTTGAAATTAAAAAACTTACTGTATGGCTTCCCTAAAATTCTGTTTTCCAGGTTCTCGTTCCTGCAACGTTCCTGTTCCGTGTGTTAATCAAGCCCAGATTAAAACCTCAAAACAATTTTGTGAAATTCCTAAGACCAATTATGTCAGCTTAACTTTTTTGGATAAAAAGAAATCTGACACATATATATAGTTTCATTGTGAATTAATTTATCACACGCAATGCACGAAATCAGCGTTACCTTGAGCGTCAAATAAAGTGCAAAGGAAATTCAAGAGCAGTTGTACCCTCCTCCTCTCTCCTCCTCAAATAATGCCGTTTGCATAGTTAAAATAAAAACTAATCCTTTATTTACTGTTATAATTTCAAACACATATGCATAAGAAAATGGTTGTTAAAAAATGGTTATTTTAACATTTTTTCGACTTCAAAAATCTTACACTGCCTTGGAATAAGCCTCTTTTTCGATAACCAGTGAAGACATGGGGATTGCAAAATAGTCCGTTTTTAACAAATACATAATTAATTCAAAACCCCTCACGACTAAAATGGGCGCATTTTTTCATCATGTCATATATCGTGCCATTTCTAGTGTAATTTTTTGTAAAACTTATCGTTTCAGTCGATTTTTTCTTGATCTGCCTCTGCAAGCGGCGCAGAGACGATGAACAGTGAGTGAAGTTATTTTTACTTTACTTGATTTTTATATGCCGATTTGAAAGATTTTGTAATTGTAACAACTCCTCCGAGCTCCAAGGCTGGGGCTATAGGAAATTTATACATTATTGCTACCTTACTGGGGAATGTCAGCATAAAATGAAAGTAATAAGTAGCCTCGTAGAAACTCCTGAGATGATTTTCGTTTTAATTTCGGGACAACAGAGGTAACCAATTTTAGTAATAAAAAAATCTGTTCAGCAAGTTGGGGGGTACGTGCCCCCCGTGCCCCTCCGACCCTACGCTTCTGGCGGGGGGGCGTTTTCCAAAGGCCTCAAACATGCTTTAGGGGTACTTCGGCACTCCCTCAGAATGTAAAGCATAAAAATGTATCATAGGATAAAATGAGCAAATTATTAAGGGTTCCTGAAATTATTCAGTGCTCTGGGAAAGAAGTGAGTTGTTGCAGACTGGGTTTCAGGAAAGTGAGTCGAATGTTCCAAAATCTTTGAATATTGCTCTTGTTTGTGGTTTCGATTGTTGAATAGCGTGTCAACAAGTGACTGAATATTTTACTAATAAAGCTTGAAGGTGGTAGCAAGGAACGTATGCATGAAATAATATAGAATTTAAAAAAAAACATACCACGTTACTGTACATTAAAAAAGGAAAGAAGAATCCATTTTCAACAACCGAGGAAGAGCTTCAAGAAACAATCTGTCCTGCAGACGGCTTCTCAGAGTGTGAGGGAGCAGAAGAATAGCTTCCTTTCCCCTCCATCAACGTAAAAGTTCGGAATTGTTCCTTCCTTGGTTGTTCTCCATGCCCTGTGGGTTTGTTCGGCACCCTTTTTTTCACGGAGAGGTAGTGCAGTAGAAATAGGCCAAAAAACACCTTGGGCTTAAACGAATTGCAACAGAAATGATTCTAGTGGTAAAGGGTAGGTAACACACTCCTAATGAACATACTAAAAATATACATCCGTACTGTTGGGACAAATGTGTTTTTTGGCTGCCATCTTGAAAAAATTTACGAAAAAAATTTTAGAAAAAAAGAAAAAAAGTCAATCAAATGAAGGGAAATTTCAAGCTGAAAAGAATTGTAACATGGGATACTTAAAGTGAAGTGAAAATGCTAAAAACAGATATCTGTATTGTAGTGAAAAAATGCATTTTTTTTTTTGGCCGCCATCTTAGAAAAACCTGATTTTTTTTTTTTTAATCATATGTGGTATCAAATGAAAGTAAATTTCATGCTGAAAAGAAATATAGAATATGATATTTGAAGTACAGTGGGCAGAGTAAAAATTTACATCCGTACTTAAGCGAGAAATGCGCTTTTTTTTGGTCGCCATCTTGAAAAGCATAGAACATTTAAAAAAATAAAAAACATCATGTGTGGTATAAAATGAAGGGAAATTTCACGCTCAAAGACAAAATAATTTTGTTTTAGACTGATGAAAGGAAATAATGAAATAGGAGGCAAAACACTGAAGTCTGTTGTGTTAACATTATTTATTAATCCAAGCGGTTTATGAAGATTGGATAACTTTGCGTCCGAGTACGTTTGTTAAAAAGGTTGAATAAATACATTAAAAAAAATAAATAAGTAGGAAGAAAAAAAATCATGATTTACATCATCAAAATGAAATCTCATCTTTATCTTTACCCAAATTCAAAATGTTTCCTGTGTTTTTGTGCAGTTATTTACACAAAGTTTTTACAAATTACCGAGTATGAAAATCCATATAGACGATATGAGTATTTTGTAGTGTTATATGGGTCTTCTAGCGTATTTGGGCAAGTACATTTAATTGTATTTTAAAAGTTCATTCATTGCTGGTCTCAAGTCTGGATATTGGCTGAAATTTCTCCATCTATCAACTGCCATACCAAAACTGGGATCCGGAGTTAAAGATTCAAAGATTTCCAAATAAAGCCCTGCAAATGTACTCAATGTAGATGATATTTCGATGCATTTTGCGTTGGTGGCAAACGAGCAATGTCAAATATTTTTTAGCTGAAGCTATTTTCCTAAGGTATTGCTTATAGCGAAGCGCGTCTTTCGAGCTCTTGAAGCTCTCAGGATGGCTGTGCTTTGGGCCTTTTGGGCGAATGAGTGGTGTGAGAGCATTGGGGGCACTTGTAGTTCCATCGCTCTTATTCTCAGCTTGTTTTTGACTAGGGAGTGGTGAGAAATTAGTTCAGTTGGAAGTAAATGATCTGGGGTTGGGAGAAGTTTTAGAGGACTTCTTAATAAAGTTCTTATATTTTGAGCATCCTTTGTAAGAGGCAGAATGAGGGCCCTGGCAATGAGCACTCATAGGTTTATCCATCTTAGCAGCATTGGGTGGGCAGTCACTGGAGAGGTGTTCATCCCCAAACCGAACGCACCTCGGGGTCATAAAACAGTTCTCAGAGCTGTGGTTGAACTTCTGGCATCTGTGGCACTGAGAAGGCCCTTTCCTAGGTTTATATGCCTCTACAGTGACATACGAAGGGGGACCCAAAAGAAACCGGACTACTGGTGCGATGCCAATCCTAGATGTAGTAGAGTGTTCTCCAGCTAGATGGCTCAAGTAGAGACCTTCACAAACCAGCTGTGCAAGTAGCGTCAGTTTAGTTGATAACGTCTGATCGTAGTGTTGGTTTTCTCAGGTGTTGTTGCTTTCTACCTGCGAACTCATTACGGCAGATTTAAAAGAATAAACTGTAAGCTTGAAATTTTGCTTCCTGCTTGAAAAGTCGGCAACGGAATAGCTTACCAAATGCTTCAACAAGCTTTCAAGAACGATGCTATGAGCCGTACACATGTTTTCGAGTGGTTCGGGTGCTTTAAACGTGGTAGCATGAATGTTGAAGGTCATGCTCGCTCTGAGAGCCTTTCAACGTCTCAAAATGCTAAAAACGTTGAAAAAATCCGACAAAAAGTAAATGAAAATCGTCGTTTTACGATTGATGAAATTTTAGAAAAAACAAGATTCAGTTGGAGCTCGCGCGGGCGATCGGAAGAATGGTTCCTTCACCATGACAGCGCTTCCATACACACAGCCTTCTCTATTAACCGCTACTTGACCTCTAAGGTGTGGCCAATCGTTCCTCGACCCCCGTATTCGCCAGGCCTAGCTCCCTGTGATCTTTTTCTGTTCCTGAGGATGAAAAAAATTCTGAAAGTGAAGCGTTTTGATGACGTAGAGGCTGTAAAAACTGCTTCACAACGGGCACTGGACATGGTCAAAGTTAAAGAGTTCCAGGGAAGCTTCTAACAGTGGAAAAAAAGAATTAACAAGTGTATTGCATCTAAGGTTGAACACTTCGAAGGATACTAAAGAAATTTTGTGAATAAACTAATATATAGATATTTTAGAACAAAAATCCGGTTCTTTTTATGTCTCCCCTCGTATGTGTATAGAATGTTGGTGAAGTCAAAGACTTTTTCAACCCCTTCAGTGTGTGATAGGTGAACTTGAAAAATCGACAAAGGGGCGGAACCCTTTCGCACAAGCTGCACGACCTTCTTACTCCGTAGCCAGCTCTTCAAGAGCCCACTTTAAATCATCTTTATCCGTTGTCGGTATCAATCCATTAGCAACAATAACGATTATGCTCACCCAGTTGTACGTAATACTGTATCTTAGTTCGGAGCAGGTGCTCCGAAATGGCTCTGTGATCGTCAGAAGTGGCCGGAAAAATTCTGGCGAAATTCTCCGGCAATTTTTACTTTGAACTCAGCTTGAGTCTCTGTCTTAAGCCCAGTGACAAAGTCCTTGTATTCTTTTGGGTACACGGTTAGTATGGGTTTGATTTTAGGAGCGACGGTTGCGACAACCTCCTCCTGTGTATCCATCTCTGGGTCAGACAAATCGGTGGAGATCCCCCAACCCTGGCTAAGAGCATTGAACATGTTTCCAATCTTAAAGGGTTGAACCTTCTCATTCTTTTTAACCTTGCAGGTTTTTGTGGGGCTCTGAAAACCCGTCTTAAGTAGATTTCCTCTATTGATACGGTACTGTGGCCTTAAAGTTAGGCGGTTTATTGCCTGGCAGATTTGCAATGCTAGGGTACTCTCACAGAGTTATGAAATTTGGGTTTTTACCCTCTTTATCCAGCAGGAACTTCACCAGCATTTTTTCGGCCAGAAGGTTCATCTTTTTGACCCGAGGGAGCTTGAGTGTGAGCGCCCAAAATCAGTCTCTTTTCATTTATTACGGCACATAGGTTCAGAAGGTAGTGGTCGCCTTCATCAGAAAGCCCTTTGAGAAGGCAGTAGGCGTGTAAATGCCAATCGGTAAATTTGCAAGTCTCGCTTGTCAACATCGTCACCCCAGGAGGTGGCTCAGACGTCTCTTGATGCGGCACGCTTGGCGCGGTGGTTCCTGCATCCTGCATAGCAATTCTTCTTGCTTGCAAAACTTTTAAGCGTTGAAATATAGCTAAAAAAATCAAACGAAAGCTGCAAAAAATCCAGTTGTTTGAAACGAAATGATGTTATTAAATTACATCATTTAAATTTATGCTTTTCGGCTCTTGAGCAGACCTTTTCAGTTTAAAATAAGGCAAATGAAAATCGTTGTTCCACAATCAATGAGATTCGAATATTTTTTTGGGGACCAGTGCAAATGGATATTTCAATTCAATTTTACGCGCATAAGAAAACAATCAGCTAGCTCGAAATAACACATACCAAATGTGTTCAATAAAATGGTTCGTAAAACGATCTTTTGTAACAATGTGAAGTAGATGAAGACGTCACTCATTGTTCAGGTTCACTCATTGTTAGTAATGTTGCATTTGGGGTAATTGTTAAGTTCTGCTCAGCACAGGCTTTTAGATTAGCATTATTATTTCCTTCTATGTCCAAACTTTGTATAATAAAGCGAAAAACAGAAAATTATATTTATAGTTAAAACTCCCACCAAATTTTTTCAAAACTATTTCTAAAAAAGCTTTTTGTTACACTTTTCTTTAATGAAAAACATATTATTACGATTTTATTTTATTTATTGAGCAGTCACGATTGTTAATTGTTTTCACTTGACCGTCCTTGGCGTTTGGTTCCTTTTTCAACCTCACCGTCCTCTGCAGGCGCGGCTCCTCCGGTCCTGAGCACTGTTCCCCGGAATCCGCTTCTTGTCTTGGTCCATGTCCTACACATGGGTACGCTCATACTCATACACACTCACACATTTGAAATTAGATTAACCCAGAAATGGTTCGAAAGGAGTAACGATCGACTCTGAAGGAACTTTTTGAAATTAAAAACTTTGAAACTGAAAAAGGTATATCACCCCTTCCCGTATTAAGGCCTCGTTCTTGTTGTGGGTCCCAAAACTGCCGTCTGCCCCTTCTTTGAAAAAGTTCTTCAACTGAAAGAAAAATTTCAAAAGACAATATCCAGTCGCAAAAAAGAAAAGGCAAGATTAATGAAGACCAAGAGCTTTTATTTTTTTATTTTCGAATTTTATCTGTTCATAGTTCCAGTTTACATTTTTTTTTAAATTGTTTTTCTGGAAGAGTGTTTCTCATCAATATTTCATCATTTTTTTAAACATATTTAAAAACCATAAATCAACAGGAGACACTTCTTTCTCAAAAATAACACATACCGCCGCAAAAAAGAAAAGGCAAGATTTATGAAGACCAAGAGCTTTTATTTTTTTATTTTCGAATTTTATCTAATCATAGTTCCAGTTTACATTTTTTTTTCAATTGTTTTTCTGGAAGAGTTTTTCGCATCAATATTTCATCTTTTTTTTAACATATTTAAAAACCATAAATCAACAGGAGACACTTCACTCCTTTTTCAAAAAAAAAAAAAAAACACATACCATATATGTGGAACTGCCGCTTTGAAATCCCTCGAAAATCGGACAATATGTCACATAAGAACCTTTTTTTGCTGGTTATTTATTCATTTCTTTCAGTAATGATTTATTTTCAAGAGGAAGGTGGTCTCCGCAGCTAATCAAAATATATTACAGATAAGAACAATTGTGAAAATTTCTGAGAAGTACGCCAATTCAGCTAGAAAACGAAAACGTTCTTTTTCCTTTTTATTTTTATAAAAATGCTTTTTCGTGTGCAATTCAAATTAAATTTATTTTCCTTAAAAAGATTACCAAAAGAAATCACACTAATGCATTTCAAGAAGAAAAACAAAAAAAGCTCGGAACATAACTCATGTTCCGACTACCCGTGCATCTCGCACGGTAGTCTGACTCTTGTCAGCAGAAAGTGTCTTACACTTTATAAAAGAAAACAGAAATTAAATTAATTCAAATGAAAGAAAAACATATTTAAAGGAAATTAAAAAAAAAAAAAGAATACTCAAAAATCTCTGCAGCCATCATGGTTTTTTTTCGGACCGCCTTTCCCCGCAGCCATTCCTCAGCCTTCTCTTGAGTCTCCCAACTCCTCTCTGCCATTATTACCTTCACCTGGCTTGTCACCTGTCTTCAATTCAAATTCTCAATTTCAAATTAGTATTTAATTCTCCCTAACTGAAATTCCTAATTACAGCGTGACAAGCCAGTAACCAAACAAAACACCCCATCCTGATGCCAAGACTGAGAACCAAATTCGAATGTCTCTGATTGGTGCAACGTCTCACGTGACCTCATTCGCCACAGAGAACAGCACTATGAGTGAAGAACTGCTGGTAAAAGGTCTCTCCTCTTCCTAAATTGTGAAAGAAGGAGAAGACGCAGGGAAAATGCACACTGTGATAGAAACTCTATCAACCGGGTGCTAATTTTTCTTTGCTCAACCATCCAGTGCTCGTTTTTTAGCTTTTCTAGCAAGATTTCTACCATATGTTGCTTTAATTCTTTGCTAGTTCCAGCAGACATGCTAGCATGCCATGCACTGTTTTGGCCCACTTTCATAGGCGGATTTAGGACTGAGTTCCTGGGGGGGCAGGATTTTTTTTTTTTTTTTTTTTTGAGCAACTTTTTTGATTGCCCCTCTCCTATGTTTTTATCTGTTTTCTGTGATGCATAAGGCCATTCTTTATGTTTTTATGTGTCTTTTCATTACTGTGTGTAATCATGCTGTCCTTTTTGAATTGACCTTAAAAGAGAGGGGGCTGGTATTAAGAGAGGATATAGAATATCTCCAATTTTAGGGGGCCCGGGGGTTACTCCCGCGGAGGAAATTATATAAAATGGTTATATAATTCTGCATTTTGAAGTCTTATAAGGGTTAATAGGAAATAATAGACAAATAATTTTTTTTTAAAGTTTTACGCTTTAAAAGTGCTTTGCGATGCAAGTTAATACTTTAAAAGAAATCGTGCACAGATTTAAAGAATAGGTATCAAGAGAGTAACTTACTATCCATTTGAACAATTCTTAATTTATATACTTGATAAGAAATAAAATTGAAGCACACTTTGCTTAGGAGTTTCAAAGACTTGTCTAATTATTTTCAAGGTTTGGTTGGTTAGATTGGGTTTTTCGCTCAAGAGCCCTGGTAGGCTATACTGCGCCAATTCTTTTCAGAGATTTTAGAACCTATGAATAATTTGCACTTTCAGGTCTCTGAAATTGAGTAGTAGATTATACAGTTGTACAGTATTGTTCAAACTTTGTAAGCAGTGGCGCAGCCAGAAATTTTTTCTGGGAGGGGTTTTCAAAATCGAAAATTATTGCTTTCTTTCCCATTCATTTACAATGCGTAATGATTCAATATCAAAGAATTTTTACAGGTTAGTAATTATTCATTCAAAGTAGCTGCTTAAAAACAATTAATAATTCGTATTGATATCATTATGAAACGAAGAAAGTGGAAAAAAGCACAGAATACTTATTATTATTTTTACTTTAATCTTATATTCATTTTTTGTGTGTTTTTTGCGAAATCACTTAAAACCTCCTCCTCAAATACATTCATGTCTTTATGAATGTCAAATGCTAGCTAATAACGGTTTCGATCTTTCGACGAGAATTGTTTAAGAGCCTCCGAAAATCCGGTGCGGTAGACTTCCTCTCTCAAGATGTCCCTAAAAAGGATTTGTGCAGTGATGGAAGTGCTGAGGGACTATGATACACTGTAGAGCTTTATTCACACCATTTTAGATATCTTATACGTACCAGGGCAGACGTGGGTTGATCATCTTGAAATACAACTTTCATATTCAAGAATTGAAAAGTAATTTTTCACTGCTTCCCGATCATGAAAAGCAATAAGATATTTTGTTGAAATCTATTCCGCTTGGAAAAGCTCAGATTATCTGCTTTTTTCCCTTGATTTGAACGGAGGAAATGAATGTGCTTGTGTTCTAGGAGGGGTTTAAAACCCAAAACCCCTCCCGTGGCTGCGCCACTGTTTGTAAGAAACGGCTATTTTAAATTTAAAAGAAAAAATAAACTTTAATTTCTCATTACAACTTTTTTTAAATTATAAGTAGTGCAGAAAACGAAAAGGAATAGGGGTAGTGTATCATTTTTTTCCCGGGCTAAACAAAAAAACAATATGCAGTAAAAGTAAGATAAAAGCAATCAATGCAAAAGAATTTCCAAAATTTTGCATTCGGGATTAAAAAAATAGCAAGATATGAAGCATGTGAGTCACAAAAATCAGTTTTTCAAGCACTTTCCATTTTTTCAAGGAATGAATCACAATTTTTTGGGAGTTAGGGGCCCACTTCAAAGCAGGGGCCCTAAGCTATTGCTTGTTTATCTTATAGTCAAATCCGACCCTGCATGTAGTTCACTCTTACCTGCAGATTTTTGTTTGATTTTTTCCAATTTCAACGAAAAGTCGTCAGTTTTTACAGTTAAAGGATTTTTACGATTTTACCAATCTGTGTAAGGTTTTTATCGGTTTTTATCAAATTTCAGCAATTTTTTCCAAAACTTTTGATGACTGAATTAGTCAGATTTCAATAATGACAATAACTGTTTCATTTAGACTTAGATGATTATGACTTACCTTAATTTTTAAACAGCATTTAGAAAGTAAGGAAAATGGTACTTTCCCTCTAAGTAAAAAGATTCAAGTAATCAGAATGTTCAAATAACTGAAATTTATTCAGTTTGTGATAGTATTTACTTTTCTTTCTCAAAAAAAAAGACAAGACGAAAATTTTCCAAGCGCATGAAATACAGTTCTAACTATTAGTTTCACATATACAAATTTTTTCCTTTAAAAAATAAAGAAAACACAGTTATAAAAACATTTCATCAGGTAATAACACAATGTTACAAGAATTGTGCAAAACTTTCGTGCCGGAAATATATCTTTTTCTTTTATTCAGACGTTTTCCTTACAATGTATGATTCTGGAAAATCAGAAATTTAGTTTTGAACTGCCAGAAATTGAGATTCCTATTTTTTCCCCTAAAAAATTAACGCATTGTTTACAGTGATTTTACTTTCTGTTTGTTCAATGGTTGGACAATTTTTCCAGTTTTTTGTTTCATTGTTATAACATGATGTATGTATTACATACATTCGTTGAGTATGGTGTTAACTGTTACATTTGATAGTATTTTGCTGTACAAAAACTTTTTTGCTATGTACTTCTTTTGCAATAGCATACCTTTCAAATCAGCCAATTTCATTTGAACGTGTGAATCCAGAAGATTCTTCAAAATCTTTTGTCTGTGACAGCCCAAAACATCTAGTTTTTGAAATCACGCAAATTAAAAATAAACATTCTGAAAAGAGAGAAAACAAATCGTAACGAGTAGTTCGTTCTGTTAGCGCAAATAGGGGAGGGGGAGGGAGGGTCCCAAACGTCAATTATAAGTGCTGCAGCTGAATGCTTAGCTCGTTTAGCCTATATTTTCATTCTATACTTGTCCAAATGGTTTTCAGTCCAAAATAGTGAATTTAGACTAATTTTCAGTACCCCAGTGATAGCTGTACTAACTATTTAATGTTCGCTTTTTTCTTTTTCTTTTCCTCCTTCAGAAAAAGACATTCACTATTCTCTTCATTTTCATTGAACTATTCAAAAAAGAAAAAAAAACATGATTTTTTTTTTGTTATAAGAGTTTGGAAGATAAGTTGTTACTATATAAACTTCTCCCAAAACTGGGGAGCATTGCCCCTTTGCCCCCTCCCCCTATAAATCCACCCATGCTCTTCTGAACTATTCAAAAACAAAAAAAAATGATTTTTTTAAAAACAAATTTGGAAGATGTGTTGTTACTACCCAAAGTCCTCCCAAAACTGGGGGGGCATTGCCCCCCTCTGCCCCCCCATAAATCCGCCCATGCCCACTTTTAATGCTAGCTAGCATACAATTTCTAGCTTGTGTTGCTTGAACAAGTTCCTAGCCTAGCAGCAAATACTATCACAACTTGCTGTTATTTTAGCAGTAATTTACTACCACCGGGTGCTCATTTTTCTTTGCTAGCAACCATCCAGTGCTCTTCTTTTAAGCTTTTCTAGCAAGATTTCTACCATGTATTGCTTTAATTTTTTGCTAGTTCTAGCAGACATGCGAGCATGCCATGCACTGTTTTGGCCCACTTTTAATGCTAGCTAGCATACGATTTCTAGTTTGTGTTCCTGGAATTAGTTGCTAGCCTAGCAGCAATTACTAGCACCACTTGCTGCTATTCTAGCAGAAATGTACTACCACCAGATGCTATTCTTTCTTTGCTAGCAACCATCCATTGATCTTTTTTAAGCTTTCCTAGCAAGATTTCTACCACGTGTTGCTTTAATTTTTTGCTAGTTCTAGCGGACTTGCTAGCATGCCATGCACTGTTTTGGCCCACTTTTAATGCTAGCTAGCATACGAATTCTAGTTTGTTTTACTAGAACAAGTTGTCTGCTTAGCAGCAATACTATCACCACTTGCTGCTATTCTAGCAGTAATTTCCTACCACCAGCTGCATTTTTCCCCCGTTACCTTCCATAGTAGATGCTTTTCTAAGATGATTTTTAAAATCTGATGCTTTTAGTTTTCGCTTTTCTACCATCCTTTTCTCGTATTGCTTTTGATTATGTTTTAAAACTTTTTTAAAAATGTTATTTCAGTTAAATTTTGTTGGTTGCTGGTAAGAACTTTATTTATACTTATTTAAAATTTCCCCAAATTATACTTTTCAGTGTCAGCTTTTTCACATCGTCAACATTAAAAGTTAAAAATTAGCTTTTGAAAAAATTTTAAATGTGTATATTTCTTTTCTTATTGAAAAATCTACAATAATCATCCCAAAAATAAAAACATGCCTATTTTCATTTAATGTTTGCTTACGTTTTTAGCTCCAGAAGGCTGAAAGTTAATTTGTTTCTATTATTAATCAGTTCATAATTTGTTGAATTGTAAAATATCCTTGTTTGAAATTCCCCCCAAAAAAGTTTGTATTTACTTTTGAAATTCTACTTTTGAAGAAGAAATGAAAATGTTAACCATTTTTTTGTTCTTTTGAACCACACCTGGTTCTTTATTACTGCTATGTGTATATCAGTTTGAAACATACATATAATACATATGCTATGCTTAGGTAAGGTTCAGTAGTTTACCTTTTATAATCACATTTAAAACAAAAAATTAATTTAAACTTTTTATATTTAATCTGTCGTTTCTTAATCAATTTTCACTGTACTCTTAGATCATTATCTCGAAGCTTAGTGAGTAGCATTTCCATTAAAAAAAAAGCCACAGTTGTATAAAACTTCCCCCATTATTGTGTGTGTGTGTGTGTGTTTGTATTTAAGTTTTTCCTGCTGTTCATTAGTGTTCAATCTTATTTTATCTCTTCACAAAATTCAAGTTAAAATAATGTCAATTTCTTTTGAGAATACCTGAAGATTATTTTTATGAATGAAACATTTTTCTTGTATATACATTAAAATATCAATAATGAAACTAATATTGCTGCATTACAGCAATTGAAAAAAATATTTAAAAAATAATAAAAAGGTTCATGTAAAAAGTAATTAACATTTATTATTTAATAACTTATAATTCAATAATAACTGTTAACTATTTTTTCAAATTTCAACCTTCATGTATTCTTTATGTTGGAGCTTAGTAAATAACTTATATTCTTATCACAAACATTAAGTTATCGAATCCATCCTCAATTTTAGGATTTCACAATACACATTTAATGCAAATTATTAAGTAACAATTTGCATTGTTTAGTGTTTCTTTTGTTCTAAGATGACCTGAAGAAATTTTAACTTACAAAAATGCTGCATTACCCTGAAAAAAATCGTTTAACAACATATCAGTATCTACTTATCAGTAAATCAATAAAATTAGCGTTGCTCTTGTAATACACATATGGTATTTTATTCACTAGCTTAAAAGTGAAGCAAGTTGAACTCAATCTATAAAAAAAAAAAAATATACACACCAATTTATAAGAGGAAACATTTATTTCTGATTCAAGTAATACAGAAAATATATATTACAACAGAGAAAACAAAACTCATAATCATGAAGAGCCAGAAGTTACACCACTTAACTTTTCTGCACCTTTTGCCAATCCTGAATAGATAAAAGAAACATATGAAAACAAATAATTAATTCAAATGCCTTGAAGTATAGTTATAAAGGAAATGAGAAAATCCGCATTTTTTTCTTCGAAACTCAAAAAAGGGGGCCTTAGGGGCACGGGTTATTATTCATGGATTGGCTTAAAATTTTGCATGGATCCTTTATTTGTATAATGGAACAAATTGAGGGGGCGTCGCGTAAAATATCTACAACTTCAAAAATAAGGACTACCCTAATATATATGTATACATATATTTTTAGGATAAGAAAGTATTAAAGCCATGGAGGACGGATCTCAGGATTTAGTGACTTTGTCTGAAGACTTCAAAAGAGCTCTCGAAAATCCACGTTTCGCTGATGTGACGCTGAGAGTGGGTAACGAACAATTTCTGGCTCATAAAATGGTCCTGATAAGTCGTTCGAAGGTGTTTGAAAGGATGTTCGACTCCGATATGAAGGAAAACAGAGAAAACGTCGTGGATTTGGTGAACGCTAAAGCGTCTACGATTAAAGACTTGCTGTTGTATATGTATACGGGGAAGACAGAGAAACTGTCCGTGCATCGGGCCATTGATCTTTATGCCGGGGCCGACATATATGGCATTTCGGGATTGAAGGAGATCTGCAAGAAAATCATTTTGAAAGAAATCGACGAAAGTACTATTTGTGATGTTGCTGTTTTGGCTGATCTGCATTGCGAGGGAGAACTTCGCGATGCTGCGAAACTGGTGCTTATGAAGAATCCGGATATTATCTTCCAGTGTCAGAAATGGAGAGATTTTGCAAAAGAAAGCCCAAATCTTTATTCGGAACTAATGGAAAGCACGGTGTTGGATCTAAGCAAAGGAACGAATCTTGAACCCACTTCTCCCTCCTATGCACCCACCTCTCCCAGCTATTCCCCCGTCTCTCCCAGCTATTCAACCACTTACCTATTTCGCAAGCATCACAATAAAAAATTTAAAAAATAATGTTAAATATTTTAAATAAATATATTTTTAAGTTCCTAATTTAGTGAAGTGTATTTCGAAGTAGTTTTTATCCTGGAACTTTACGATACAGCACTTTGCTTTAGGCATTATTACGATATTGCACAGGAAGGACATTATGTTTAAAAGCAATCGTTTATACTCCATAATAAGGCAATGTGAGAAAGAAGAAAAAAGAGAACCATTTCTTGGCAACAAACATCCTTTTTGTTTCAGGTCATCTCGCAATTCGATAAACGACATCAGTGGCGCAACCAGAGAGAGGCTTACGGGGCCCGACCATCCTCCCTCCACACAAAATGCTGAGTTCAATGCTTTTCAAAACTATTCTTTATTATTGAAGAGAAGAAAAGAACTCGTCTTGGAAATACAAAAAGATTTTTAAAAAAAGGGGGGGGGAGCTTAAATTTCTTTTAAAAAGAAATCTTTGGATTGAGAACTTTCAATCGTTACAGCTTATTAGTCACTAACTGTCGCCCCTCCCCCCTCGTCCTATTGCTTTCCTCTTTTTTTTCCTAGGTCGTCTGCAAATAGGAAAGTCTTCAAAATGCTACTCCTTCGAAGCCCCCCCCCCCTTCACACCGAAAGCATTATAGAGCACCTTCTTTCCTGGTCTTTAATTTCGCAAAATTTCCAAGGGAAAGCAGCCGAATACCTTTGCTTACAACATCGAAAATCGCTTAAAACTGCGTTTTTGGAGCTTCAATTTGGAAACATTACCTTCCCTAATGTTAGCAAATATGTTGTTACAAATACGTTTTTAAGACTTGAATTTCAGAATATATTGAGCCCGCGAACCGTCATCCTCTAAAATCATAAAAATTGGATTTTTTTTTCTACTGCACTTATGAAGAATTTAAGTGGAATAGGGCTTGAACCCCTCCTTCTAATATCATAGAATATTGCTTTTAAGCAATATCTTAAAAGTTTTTAGGACCTTAACTTTAGAAATTTTTCCAGCGGAGAGCTTCAGAACCTCCTTCCCGTAAAACCCTCACACTGGTTTGTCTACACTCGCGTTTTTGAAACTTCAATTTCAAAAAAACTGGAGGAGGGGAGGGAAGCGGAGAAATTGATTGGTTCTATTTTTTTACAAAAATCAATCGATGATGATTCCTGAGTTCTACCCTTTACCCTTGAGTGAATAAATATGTCTATAATCACGTTTTTAAGGCTTCAACTTCTAAAATTTTCCGCTGAGCCTCTCGTACTCTTCTTTTCCTTAACATTAACAAAGAAAGTCTATGATTGCGTTTTTAAAGCAGCTACAACTTTCAAATTTTTTCCAGCCTCTCCCCCCTCTCCGCAAAAAAAAAAAAAAAAAAAAATCTAGTTGCGCCATTGAACGACAAAGCACTCAGACTGCATTTGTTTTTGGTATAAAAATTTGAATTTTTTAAAAAAAATAGGCAATTATTGTGTGGACTGCCGACAGATGTGAAAACTTAAAACTACGAGACAAATTTGGTGTGTTTGTGCGCGCGTGTGGGTGTATGAGTGTGGTGTGGTGTGTTTAAGTTTCATTTAACATTAATTGTAGTTTCAAAAATTAAAATTTTATAATTTGTGCATTTGTGCATGTAAATTCAAAATCTCAGCTGTAGTCATGTTTTTACGCTTATCAGCAATCCGAGCATCAATTTATATACATTTTGGTTTAATATACATTTTGGTATGGTTTATTTAAGTTCGTTTATGAAGTAAATATTGATGCAAAAATAGGAAATATTTGAAAATAAATTCTTAGTTTGCGTTATTCAGTTTTCCATGCATAAAAGCAATAAACAATACACATGCTGAACTTTTCACGTAAACTTACTATACCGCAAACGCGGGCTACTTTGACCCACATTTTGTAGTTTTTCGCATCTTATTCTCAAAAATTTTGTAACTAATCATACTTCCAAGCTAAGGAAACCTGTTTTACACAGCATAAAGTTCTCTTAGTTTAATTTTTAAATATTGATACATTTGTTTCAAAATATTATTATCCTTTTTAATTGATTTTTAATTGGGCCAATGTTACCCTTACGTGGGTTACTTTGGCCCAAAGTGGTTTTCCCTATTTAAAATCATTGTAGAACTAACTAGAACCAAAGAAAGACGCGTGTTCACAGGAAAAGCTGTTTATTTCAAAGCAAAATATTTTTTTTTGTTTGTTTTGTTGACGTTTGAGTCACATATTTTTGTTTTAAGGAAGGAAAATTATTTTTTTTTTAAATGTGTGTGCATACCTAGTGATTGTCTCATACATTACCGGCGGTGAACAGAACAGTCATCTTTTCAACAGTTTCGGAGGTTGAAAAATTTTGTTAAGATAGCACCATTTGTAAACCAATGGATCCTAAATTTTCGGTCACTTTCAAAACGTTTTGTTGCGTTCAGTGCTCTGAACACTAGCTCTTTCTTCTCTCGCATGAACAGTTATCCCTCGAAATCATTCCATTCCGCAATAACAAAATTCTGTAAACTTTCCTAGAAATTTAACATTTAACAAAATTTGTTAGAAGTAAAGCAATGGATCTTGAATTTTTGGTCCGTTCGTACCGACTCCGGCATGGTGGGGAGCGTTTTCCAAAGGCCTCAAACATGCTTTGGGGGTACTTCGGCACTCCCTTAGAAGGTAAAGCATAAAAATATATGATATGATAAAATGAGCATATTATTAAGGGTTCCTGAAATTATTCAGTGCTCTGGGAAAGAAGTGAGTTGTTGCAGACTGGATTTCAGGAAAGTGGGTCGAATGTTTCAAAATCTTTGAATATTGCTCTTGTTTGTGGTTTCGATCGTGAATAGCGTGTCAACAAGTGACTGAATATTCTACCAATAAAGCTTGAAGATGGTAGCAAGGGACGTATGCATGAAATAATATAGAATTAAAGAAAAAAAAAAACATACCACGTTACTGTACATTAAAAGGAAAGGCACCCTTTTTTTCACGGAGAGGTAGTGCAGTAGAAATAGGCCAAAAAACACCTTGGGCTTGAACGAATTGCAACAGAAATGATTCTAGCGGTAAAGGGTAGGTAACACACTCTTAACACTCCGTCGGGCGCAATATGATGTAGAACACGATCGGGCGCATTGAGCCTGGGAAGCACACTTTGATCTACTGATCTTTTCTACGCATGTTTACATTTTCTTACGAAAAAATTGTCAACTACAAACACCAAAGAAGAGAAATAAAACAGTTTTTCATGATTTTCGAATGTAACATAAGCTTGAGAAAATGAATATACATTTTTCCATGAGCTATTGAGGAGGCGTGGCTAACTAAAGAATTCGAGGTGTGCCTAATAGATCAGTTGCGCCCGACGGAGTGTTAATGAACATACTAAAAATATACATCCGTACTGTTGGGACAAATGTGTTTTTTGGCCGCCATCTTGAAAATTCACAAAAAAAATTTTAGAAAAAAAGAAAAACAAAGTCAATCAAATAAATTACTTTTAAATTAAAAAAAAAACCGCCTTCAAAAAATACCCAGGAACCAAAAAGCAAAAAATAACTGATTACACTTACATTCTATTTCCTACCCAAATATAGAAATGAAATTTATTTTACAATTCCAGTACAAAAATCAACTAAACACCGAATTATAAAATAAACACTGATTTAAATTACTATACGATGAATTATTTTAAATACCTAGCTAATTATATACGATTTCTTAATTTTTAATAACCTTTTGAAGTCGGGGCCTCCTATAAACAACTACATAACGTAACTGACAACCCACCAAATCCTGAATTAAACACTAATTTAACTATACGCGAAATTAGTCTTTAAAACTAAATCTACTCAGTTACGTTAGGTAGTAGTTTATAGGAGGCCTCGACTTCAAAAGGTTATTAAAAATTAAGAGAACGTATATAATTAGTTAGGTATTTTAAATAATTCATCGTATAGTAATTTAAATCAGTGTTTATTTTATAATTCGGTGTTTAGTTTAGTTGATTTTTGTACTGGAACTGTAAAATAAATTTCATTTCTGTGTTTGGGTAAGAAATAGAATGTAAGTATAATAAGTTATTTTTTGCTTTTTAGTTCCTGGGTATTTTTTGAAGGCGGTTTTTTTTTTAATTTAAAAATAATTTATTTTTTGTTTTTAGAGGTGTAAATTACACGGCGAGCGCCTCGGAGACTTCCGACGACTGTGAAGAAAATATTTTTCAAATGCGTAACTATGTACAAAAAAAATTGTCTTCATCATTTGTTCAACTTGATCAAAGTTTACGTTCCGAAAGCAAATGCACGAGTCACTAAAAAAAAACGAAATTGCTTAAAGTTTAAACTTGTAAAATTGTAAATTTTAGAATTGTGATATTGTAAATTGTAATTTTATGTTTCGCAATTAGTATCATGTAACTCGTGATAAAAGTCGCATGTTTCTTCACATGGCCCCACTACAGATGAAGGTTAAAAATTCCACTAGAATGAATTTTATGTTTGCTTCAGAGAATCTTTAATTCAAAATTTTCATTATCATTACTCTTAATAATATATATTTTTAGTGCTTTCTTTAACTATGGGTAAAGAAAGTATAAACCTTTGTTTTATGGCCTTTGTTTATCAATCGGTTTTATATTTAATCGTTTGTGAGGGAAATTGCGTGAAATTTATTGTTTTACCCTTTTAACTTTTCCCTAAAGAACAAATAGGGTAATTCAAAGATTTGGAACCTAAGTTAGACCACCCCTAAACAAAAAAAAAAGCATAAAAACCGGTTGACTAAGTGAGACGATATACAAAGTTAATAAAGTACAAATCGATTTAAATGTGAGTATTATATTTGAAGAATTTCCTCAATTTCATCAAACCCGAATTTGATTACCATTAGACCGCCGGGGAAGTATACCGTTTCAAACATAAAAAAAAAAAAAAATTCTAATCGGTACAGGCAGGGGCGTGCACAGAAATTTTGGAGCTCATCACAAATGACTTTTCCGGGCCCGTCTCCATATTGTTTACCCCTATATTTAGTTACAAAAATATTGTGTCCCCTCCAGGCTCGGGCCCGGATCAACAGGCGTCCCTCCCCCCTCCCTGTGCACGCCCCTGGGTACAGGTGTCTTCGAGTATTTAAGGAACATTGTACAAAGGAAAACAAATCCGACGAGTTCAGAACCTCCTCCTTTTTTTTTTTTTTTTGAAGCCTGCTAATTAATATAACCCTAATTTCAAATTGAACTGGCGGCATCGTGAAATAGTAAATCCAGAATATTGGCCAAACTTCAGAAATCATACACAGTTATAGTGTATATTATTAAAGAATATAAATTAAATCGTGGGTAATATTATTAAAGAAAATAAATTAAATCGTGAGGGGGAATTGAATACAGAACACCCTATCTGTATTCAATTCCCCTTCAATTGAACACTAAATATATTTAAAAATTGGAACATTAAATAAAGAACTTTATATTTTAGTGCCTAAATAAAGTTATTTATTAGTAAATAAAATATTAAGGTAATTGATTCAACTATTAAAGTAGCAAAATATATTTAATTTACTGCTTTGCTACGCAGTAATCAATACATTAATAACACCTATAATAAAAAATTACCACGCAGCGCAGCGTTGAGAAAAATAATCATCCATGTGCCGCGAGAATTAAATATCGTTCAAGAGAAAGCCAAAAGCTTAGGTGTGAAAATACACCGATCACAGCAACACCACGTGATCGTGACGTAATAAATTGAAAGTTTCTTGGATTTCTCCGGAACCCCTTATCAGATCCACACCAAATTACAATGGGACCATCTGGGAAGTATACCCTTCCAAACAAAAAAAAAAGTTTTCAAATCGGTCCAGTAGTGTTGGAATAATTCGAAAACACATATAAAAAGCCGCTATACGAAATCATAACCTCCTTTTTTTAAGTCGGTTAATGAAAGGAAATTTCAAGTTGAAAAGGATTGTAACATGGGATACTTAAAGTGAAGTGAAAATGCTAAAAACAGACATCTATTATTGTAGGGAAAAAATGAATTTTTTTTGGCCGCCATCTTGGAAAACCATGATTTTTTTTTTTTTTAATCGTGTGTTGTATCAAATGAAAGTAAATTTCATGCTGAAAAGAAATATAGAATATGATATTTGAAGTACAGTGGGCAGAGTAAAAATTTACATCCGTACTTAAGCGAGAAATGCGTTTTTTTTTTCTTTTGGTCGCCATCTTGAAAAGCATAGAACATTAAAGAAAATAATGAACATCATGTGTGGTATCAAATGAAGGGAAATTTCACGCTCAAAGACAAAATAATTTTGATTTAGACTGATGAAAGGAAATAATGAAATAGGAGACGAAACACTGAAGTCTCTTGTTGTGTTAAAAACATTACACTGGAGAACAATTTGTAAAATAATTTATGTTGAGTTTGGTTTTTGAGCTGTTTTGTAGTTAATTTGGCGTGCTGATTTCAAAACTGTATTTAGTTTTCTTCGACTACGTCAAGTTTTTTCTCTATACCATATGAGAATGTGACTACTCTCCGCGGAATAGAGCGAGGATCGAGACCCGGATCCATTAACTTTGGGTCCCACTGCAACAAAATTTGTACCCCCCCCCCCCCCCAGGAAGCCAGCAGTGTATATTTATAACGTTAATAAGTCTTATTGTTACTTCTTTTTTCATTTTTCTGTTCAATTTCTTGGGCCGTTGGGTCCTTTAAGAACGCAGGCACCCCGCACTGCGGGTACGCAAATCTACGCCTGCATGGATCCTAGGAAGTACTATTGTTCTTCTAAGTATCTCATTTCGGCATTTCCCAGCCTGTATTTGGAAAGATATTGGCCGTTGTTTTTGATGGTGAACAGATTCGGCAGCTTTCTAAAGATAAAACTTTCATCTTAACAATGTTAGAAAATCAAAAGAATGCTTGGTTGGCATTCAAAAACATTGTGAAAGATTTTCCTGGAAATATACGAGCCCAGAATCATGCAGAAATTTTCCAACAACTTCTGGAGAGCTTCCAATTGCTTGGTTCCCACATGAGCATCAAATTGCATTTTTGACATAGGAATCTTGCAAACTTCCCGAAGAAGCTTTGCGCGGTCAGTGATCTACAGGGTGAGCGATTCCACCAAGATTTTAAGGTCATGGAGACACGATATCAAGGTTGATTCAGGGCCTGATTAGCGCACGGTCCGGCGGGTCCGCGGACCTGGGCACCACAAATTTAGGGGCACCAAAATGGCCTAGTTTAAATTCACTTACTTACTTCCTTTTTTTTTTAAAAAAAAAAAAAGCTTATTTTACTTTTTCTCAACTTTAAGGAAGAAGGAGCTCAAAGTTGTTTAAAAATCAACTCAAAAACTCATAAAGTTAAAAAAATTTCGCGTAAAGAAGTCGTTGTTCCTTAGCTCTGGAATTTCAAAAAAATTACTCGGATGACATAGATGAACATTTCCCAGAAGAATTAACACATTTTCAAATTTTTGCAAACGTAACCCTTCTCCTGGAGAATGTTTTAAAAGGATAAGATCACTAAATATTACACATACATTTCCGAATGTGGATTCACCCCTGCAGCTTCTTCTTACCTTGCCTATCAGCAGCTGTTCCAGTGAACGTTCCTTTTCAATTTTGAAAAGAATCAAAAATCATTTGAGAAGCTGCATTTCTCAGGATAATTTACAGGTGTTTTCCTTATTGACCATTGAAAATTCTGTGACATCAAACATAGATTTCGATTATTTGATCGACACATTTGCCTCTGTTAAAGCCAGAAAGAAGCCTTTTTAAAGCTTACTGTCAGAATTAGTAAGATTTTTTTTCTTTTTCTTTTTTTTTTTTTTTTTTGCAGTTGTAAATTTTTTTTTTTCGCCTTAAGAGGCAATTTTAACTGTGATTAGTTTGGTGACTATCAAGTGTTTGGTATTCAAATCCCAGGTTTCCTTTTTTAAATGTAGTAATGTTCCTTAAAAATGTAGTTTCTAGTATGAAACATTAACTTTAAAATTGTGCGGATTTTCTCATGGGAGAGAGGCACCAAATTCTGCTCAGGACCTGGGCACCAGTTTGGCTTGATCGGGTCCTGGGTTGATTAGATGCGTATATCATTGTTGACTGCTGCTGGACATCAAGCGAGAATGTCCACACACGAAACACTCGTGAAAAAGCTTTGAGCGAACATTTTTACCTTAATATGTATAAATACATAATTTTACTGGCAGTAACTATTATAGCCTTTGTATGTACAAGATTTTCCATTGTAAATAGTGCATTTGGTAAGTTTTTACTTTATTTTACCTTATATGCATAATTTGTATGACTTTTGAGGGTATCCTGTAGTTTGAAAAGTTGACGTGATAGACAAAAACTGCGATTATTTTTAGATTCAGAGGCCTAAAGTTAGTTGAAAACAAGTCACAGATTTAAGTCAACAAAATTGCTGTTCCCTATTGTTATTTATTAATCTAAGCGGTTTAAGAAGAGTGGATAACTTTGCGTCCGAGTACGTCTGTCAAAAACGTTGAATAAATACATTTAAAAAAAATAATAAATAAGTAGGAAGAAAAAAAATCATGATTTACATCATCAAAATGAAATCTCATCTTTATCTTTACCCAAATTCAAAATGTTTCCTGTGTTTTTGTGCAGTTATTTACACAAAGTTTTTACAAATTACCGAGTATGAAAATCCATATAGACGATATGTGTATTTTATAGTGTTATATGGGTCTTCTAGCGTATTTGGGCAAGTACATTTAATTGTATTTTAAAAGTTCATCTATTGCTGGTCTCAAGTCTGGATATTGGCTGAAATTTCTCCATTTACCAACTGCCATACCAAAACTGGGATCCGGAGTAAGGACGCTAGTATGTTTATCCTTTAAAACTATTTATTTTTATAAAAGATCTACATGAACATTAAAAACTGAGCAAAGGCTACTAAAACATTAAAACTTTTAAACAGTAAAAGGTAACATTTGAAAGGTTCGCTGTCGGGCGAAACACCTGGTCGCAAGCTCTCCAGGAACAACCTCCTTTCGATGGAGCGCACGTGAGTTAACTCTCCTGAGCAGAGTTGAGTAGCGCGCGTGTTCGCTACTGATTGCGCTGATCAACTGGAGCTGTAAAACAGAGGAGCTGTCAGAGGAGTTCCGGAGTCCACTGACCTGGAGTCCCCACAGTACTCCCCCTCCAGTGACAACGGAACGCTTTATGAATACTTATGGAATCGAACACGACGCCCTGATCGCGTGGTGTAAAACTCCTCTGTGGTTTTCGATGGAGCACTAGTAGGTAGTTCCAAGGATGCCGGAGTCAATTTTTCAGGTTGTACTGGAGGTGATGGGGTTGATCCAGTATCCGTAACCCAAAGGAAAGCAGGTTTTAGCCGATCTATACTCACAACTGCCTCTTTGTTGTTGATTTTAATGCGAAAAGTCTTTTCCTGTCTAGCGAGCACTTCATGAGGACCGGAATAAGTTGGCTCCAAAGACTTTCGTAGAGAGTCAATGCGAAGGAACACATGAGTTGACGTTAACAAGTCCTTCTGCACAAAAGGACTGCGTTTGCAGTGGGCACTAGTAGGCACTGGCTTTAAGGATGACATACAGTCTCTCAGCTTGTGCACAAACTTGGTAGGGTCGAGGACTATGCTGGTGTCCATGGGCTGGAAAAACTCTCCTGGAAGACGCAAGGATGAGCCGTACACCATTTCGGCAGCGGTTGCAGAAAGGTCAGCTTTGTAAGCTGTTCGGAGCCCCAAAAGCACTGTAGGAAGAACCTCATCCCAATGAGTCGAGGTGTGACAGCGTAACGACTGCTTGAGGGAACGGTGGAACCTTTCCACCAGTCCATTAGAAGACGGATGGTAGGGTGATGTCCGAATTTTGTAGATTCCCAGAAACTTTGTAAGAGACGTAAAGAGCTCGGACTCCAGATCCGAAGGTTGCGTGTTCACATCACGTCCGGGTCACCACTAAGGACGCTAGTATGTTTATCCTTTAAAACTATTTATTTTTATAAAAGATCTACATGAACATTAAAAACTGAGCAAAGGCTACTAAAACATTAAAACTTTTAAACAGTAAAAGGTAACATTTGAAAGGTTCGCTGTCGGGCGAAACACCTGGTCGCAAGCTCTCCAGGAACAACCTCCTTTCGATGGAGCGCACGTGAGTTAACTCTCCTGAGCAGAGTTGAGTAGCGCGCTTGTTCGCTACTGATTGCGCTGATCAACTGGAGCTGTAAAACAGAGGAGCTGTCAGAGGAGTTCCGGAGTCCACTGACCTGGAGTCCCCACAGGAGTTAATGATTCAAAGTTTTTCCAAATAAAGCCTTGCAAATGTATTCAATGTAGATGCATTTTGCGTTTCCTAAGGTATTGCTTATACACTGGTGTGCAAAAATTAAGGGCGAAGTCGAAAAATTAGCATATCAGCTGAACGAAGAGGCAGAGCGGACAGAAAGGCCAATCAGGAGATTAAGTAAGGTGATGTACGGTAGCATATGCGCAGATATGCAGGCAGACGTAATGGGGGAGTGTCTGAGTAGTATAAAGCATGTTATCGGTGTAAGATCAGTATTTCTGGCAAAGAGATTGCACGCCGTATAACAGTTAAAATCACACCGAGTTGCTGCCTCAGCGAGAAATGGCGAATAATCAATCTGTTAGACGACATCTGGATGCTTTTACGCGAGGTCGAATCATTGGGAAGTTGGAGGAAAGCCGCAGTGTGACAAGTGTGGCTGCAGAGTTCGGAATTGCTCACAGCATTGTTTCACGACTTTGGAGACAATTTCAAACTACAGGAACAGCTATCCGGGGGTTCAGTAGTGGTCGTCCACGAGGAACCACACCCACAGATGACCGGTATATTGTCTTACAGGCCAGAAGAAACAGGCGGCAGATAGCGGGAGAAATCGCTAGACACACGACACAGACGACTGGACGACCGATATCGCGTTTTACCGTGGCCAGAAGACTGCACGGTGGTGGTCTGTTTGCACGACGCCCTATACGGTGTGTACCTCTAACGCCTGCCCATCTGAGAAGGCGTTCTCTGTGGTGCCGGGAACACCGGAATTGGAGCGACAATGAATGGGAACGAGTACTCTTTACAGATGAGAGTATATTCAGTCTGAGTAGCGATTCTCATCGCATACTCATCTGGAGAGGGCGGGGAAGCCGCAATCATCCCTCGAACATCATTGAAAGGGACAGGTATGGAGGTCGCGGTGTTCTCGTTTGGGGAGGCATCATACTTGGTAGTCGTACAGACCTTCACATCTTCGACGCAGGTTCAGTCAACGGGACCCGTTACTGTAACGAGATTCTTCTTCCATATGTGCGTCTTTTTAGAGGCGCTATGGGTTCGCAGTTCCTTTTCATGGACGACAATGCACCATGTTATCGCACAGTAGCTGTCGAACAGCTCTTAGAGAGTGAGGATATTGAACGTATGGATTGGCCGGCACGACCTCCGGATCTCAATCCCATCGAGCATGTATGGGATTTTCTAAACAGACGCTTGGCAGCTCGTACCTTACCACTAGTTACGATTCAGGAGCTTCGATTGGCGCTGCAAGACGAATGGGCAGCAATGCCTCAACAACTCATTGACACCCTCATTCTCAGCATGGGCAGACGCTGTGAAACCTGCCTAGCAGTCGGGGGAGATCATATCCCCTACTAAAGACCGGATGTTTCTTGCTGGACACCCATCACAGGGATGTTTCGGCCTTCAGTCGCATTGCGCTCCATGCTACTTTTTCAATAAAGCTTCTTTCTATCCCTCTGAGCCTCTGATTTCTCTTTTAGTAAGTGTTGCTTACATTACACATGTCCTTACGTATTGGGGTATTAAATGTGTTGATTTGGAAAGCTTTTGTACAAAGTTATATTGAAAAAACCGTCTCGTCCTTAATTTTTGCGCACCAGTGTAGCGAAGCACGTTTGAGTGACCTGTGTCGATGTTACCTCCATATGGTGACACAATAATCTTACAACCGATTTCAACCAAATATTCCTAAGTAACATCTTTCGAGCTCTGGGGCTGGAGTGCTCATGTCGCTAGCAAAGGTGGCTTGAGCCGCTCTGTTTGAAGCTCCCAGGATCAGGGACGTAGCCAAGGGCGGGGTCCATGGGGTCCGGACCCCCCCCCCTTCCCGATAGGTCACTGTCCCCCCGCACTTACATAAACAGAATTTTCCAAAATAAATAAATAAATAAATAAATAAATTCTTTTGTCCTAAATATTTTCGTTAATCGACATTTTTATCACGTTCAGTTTAGTTCAGAACAGAACCTTTGGCAATGGTGGGGGGGGGGGGAAGGCGAGGGGCGACAGAAGTCTTCAAAATGTGGTACGCGTCGCAGACCTGCTCAAAGAAGACAATTAGTCCTCTGCCCCGCAAGAAAATCTCCAGCAGCTAGCCGAAAGTGCCCCTCCTCGCGCCAGCAGCTCGTAAACAAACATTTATTGTCAACGAAAGATTGATGAGAGTCATCAATGATGAAAATGCCGGAGACAGGAAATTTGTACGAATGTTTTTGCAGGAAGGTTATACAAAGAGGAAAGCGACACTTGTGGGGTCAGCCGCCCTTGTAATATAGCGCCGTCTTTTTAGAAGGTGCCTAAGGCTCCTAGGGTCGTGGATAGCAGAAGTCGCACATTCACTTTCTCTATCGCTGCCATTGGTATGGGTCGGTTGCACGAATGTTTTCCTCCAAAGTTAAAGGGGAAAATTAGGAGCAAAACCACAAACACATAAGAAAAAATTAGCCAACCGCCACTGGGTAAGTTGTATTGCTGTTTTTTTTTAATGTGTTTTTTTTCTTTTTTTTTCTTTTTTCTTTTTTTTTTTTTTTTTGAGCAGTAGGAGCAATTTTATGCATTGTTTTCTCATTTATTTAAAATTTTGTTCAGACAAAAATAGCATCGAATATCATTTCATTTTTTAACCAATCAATTCGATTTATTTCACTTATAATTTTCATTCGCAACAATGATGAATTACTTATATCATTGTGTCCCAGAAGCTCGCAACTTTTAGCATTCATCTAATACTCTAAACCTAGTTATTTTACAAACAATATGGAAATATAAAAATTTTAAATTTCTACATTTGGCGGTAGTCATCCGATTTCGATTCTTTAGGAGGTAATCTTTGCCCTATTTGATAATACGGCAGCACCAAAATTAGATATAATGTAAAAAGCTAATCATCTTTCGGTGACAAATATAAAAGGTTTATAGGTGGTTTGAAGCCTCAATTAGCAAACATTTTGCTCTAAGTCATCAGATGCTATAATCTAAAGGTTTAAAAGAAGACAAATCTCTTGTAAAAACTAAGAAAAGTTGTAAATGCCTTTCTACAACATGATTGTAGATTGCCTTCCTACAACCATGAAAATAATGTCTGGAAATTCGATCTGAATATTAGTTCATTTTCATCGCAAGGTAACTTTTTTTTTTTCTTTCACTCTTTCTGAGCAAAAAATGTACCGAAAAGAACTAGAATTTTTGCGAATGTTTTATCTCTTGCGTTTTTATACATGATTTATAAAAAAGGAAAAAGAAATATGTATCTGGAGGTAGTAAAAAAAGATGAATAAATAAAGGTTAATACTAATGTAACAAAATTGATTTCAGTGATATCAAAGTTTAAAAAAACAAAGACATTGAATTAAAAAAAATGGATGTGTTTGGTTTTCTGAGGTTTTAAGTTTGGCTCTTGACCTCATCAACAATGAAACTCGCTACACGCCATGATAATTTGATAACATGTTTTGGTAATGTTTAAAATGCAGGGAAAGACTTTATCGTAACAAGGCTGAACTGGATCCAGTTACTTAACTGTTTTACTGATGAGACTGTGTCATTTCAGGGCACTAAAGAAATGAAAAAGTGGTCAACAATGATCGTTATCCACTGAAACTTAGGGTTAATCCACTGGAGTTAGGGTTTAAAATGTCAACTATCAAAATGTCACCAAACAGGCAATTTCTTCGTTCAAATGTGGAATCAATTTTCATCCATCATATCTTGACGGGCGATTCTCTAGTTGTTATATAATTTCAAAATATCAATTTAAATCGTATCTAGATTTTTAATTTATAACTTTTCTTAGAGTTTTTACAAGAGATGTCTTCTTTTAAACATTTAGATTATAACATTTGAAGACTTAGAACAAAATGTTTGCTAATTGAGTCTTCAAACGACCTATAAACCTTTTATATTTGTCACCGAAATATGATTAGCTTTTTACTTTAGCTTTATCTAATTTTGGTGCTGCCATATTATCACAAATAGGGCAAAGATTACCTCCTAAAGGATCGAAATCGGATGACTACCGCCAAATGTAGAAATTTAAAATTTTTATATTTCCATATTGTTAGTAAAATAACTAGGTTTAGAGTATCAAATTTTGTTGTGATGATTCGTTACTGTTACTATCGGTCATTTCCCTACAGTTATTGTTTAAATTGAAATTTTAAATTTAGAATGGAACATTTTGCACAGAAGTTGTTTTGAATCAGCTTAATAAACTAAATCAAATCCATAGTTCTGTTCATTTGTTTTCCTGAAGAGGGGTAAAGACTATACATAAAAATACTATGTATATACAATGTATTCGTAAGTGTATTTATTCATTTTCCTAAGTTCTAAAAGTAATACTTCCTCTTATCACCCTTAAATGACTCTGCATGCGAAACTCCTAAAACAGAAAATGTCCAAGAAAAATGTTTAATATCTTTGATGGCCAAAAAATAGTATTTATAAACAAATTATCATTCAAATTTTCGTCAAAATTTTAACAAAGAAATTTTATTGTTTAACTTAATTCATCGTAAATACCATAACTGATCCTTAAATATCTATTTTAGCAATACATCACAAGAAAATACTTATTAACGAGCAACGACACTTTCTATGTATTTTAGTTGTTTGAATAGCTTTAATAATGTTTTCCTAAGCTTTTATATGAAAATACAATAAAAAAAAAGATGAAGGTTAGAAGTATCATTCCATTTCTTATCGTTGTATGAATTCTAAAAATTTAAATGAATTAAGAAACATTTTGAGCTTTTCTTTAATGAGCCTTGGCGATATTTTCGTCCATAAAAGCATTAAATGCAGTCCAAAATCCAATTCGAAACAGTCAGGAGTGGGGAATTATGGAGCATTTAGACAGTTGAGTTAGACAGTTGATAATGTAGTTAAAATAAATATGAGCGTTTTTTTTTTTTTTGAAAGCAAATATAATGCAAAGCTTTAATTATCATATTTATATTACATCATTACTTAATTAATCTAATTATCATACTTATTAATTGTAGTTTTGTTTGGAATAGCATCAATTTATACAATTAACAGTTAATGCTTCTGATTTAGCATGCTTCCATTTTTAAAATTCGTGCAACCTTGGAACCCCCTTAACAAAATCCTAGCTACGTGCCTGCCAGGATGGCTGAGCTTTGGGCCTTTTGGGCGAATGAGTGGTGTGAGAGCATTTACTCGCTCTTACTCTCAGCTTGTTTTTGACTAGGGAGTGGTGGGAATTTAAATGAGTTGGAAGTAAATGACCTGGGGTTGGGAGAAGTTTTAGACGACTTCTTAATAAAGTTCTTATATTTTGAGCATCCTTTGTAAGAGGCAGAATGAGGGCCCTGGCAATGAGCACTCATAGGTTTATCCATCTTAGCAGCATTGGGTGGGCAGTCACTGGAGAGGTGTTCATCCCCTCACCGAACGCACCTCGGGGTCATAAAACAGTTCTCAGAGCTGTGGTTAAACTTCTGGCATCTGTGGCACTGAGAAGGCCCTTTCCTAGGTTTATATGCCTCTACAGTGACATACGAAGGGGGACCCAAAAGAAACCGGACTAATGGTGCGATGCCAATCCTAGATGTAGTAGAGTGTTCTCCAGCTAGATGGCTCAAGTAGAGACCTTCACACACCAGCTCTGCAAGTGGCGTCAGTTTAGTTGATAACGTCTGATCGTAGTGTTGGTTTTCTCAGGTGTTGTTGCTTTCCACCTGCGAACTCATTACGGCAGACTTAAAAGAATAAACTGTAAGCTTGAAATTTTGTTTCCTGCTTGAAAATTCGGCAACGGAATAGCTTACCAAATGCTTCAACAAGCTTTCAAGAACGATGCTATGAGCCGTACACATGTTTTCGAGTGGTTTGGGTGCTTTAAACGTGGTAGCATGAATGTTGAAGATCATGCTCGCTCTGAGAGCTTTCAACGTCTCAAAATGCTAAAAACGTTGAAAAAAATCCGCCAAAAAGTAAATGAAAACCGTCGTTTTACGATTGACGAAATTTTAGAAAAAACAAGATTGAGTTGGAGCTCGCGCGGGCAATCGGAAGAATGGTTCCTTCACCATGATAGCGCTCCCGTACACACAGCCTTCTCTATTAACCGCTACTTGACCTCTAAGGTGTGGCCAATCGTTCCTCGACCCCCGTATTCGCCAGGCCTAGCTCCCTGTGATCTTTTTCTGTTCCTGAGGATGAAAAAAATTCTGAAAGTGAAGCGTTTTGATGACGTAGAGGCTGTAAAAACTGCTTCGCAACGGGCACTGGACATGGTCAAAGTTAAAGAGTTCCAGGGAAGCTTCTAACAGTAGAAAAAAAGAATTAACAAGTGTATTGCATCTAAGGTTGAACACTTCGAAGGATACTAAAGAAATTTTGTGAATAAACTAATATATAAATATTTTAAAACAAAAATCCGGTTATTTTTGGGTCCCCCCCCTCGTATGTGTATAGAATGTTGGTCAAGTCAAAGACATTTTCAACCCCTTCGGTGTGTGACAGGTGAACTTGAAAATTCGGCAAAGGGGTGGAACCCTTTCGCACAAGCTGCACGACCTTCTTAACTCTGTAGCCAGCTCTTCAAGAGCCCACTTTAAATCATATTTATCCGTTGTCAATGGCAATCCATAAGCAACAATTTTGACAGGGCGATTATGTTTAGCCAGTTGTACGTAATACTGTATCTTAGTTCGGAGCAGGTGCTCCGAAATGGCTCTGTGATCGCCAGAAGTGGCCGGAAAAATTCTGGCCAAATTCTCCGGCAATTTTCACTTTGAACACAGCTTGAGTCTCTGTTTTAAGCCCAGTGACAAAGTCCTTGTATTCTTTTGGGTACACGGCTAGTATGGATTTGAATTTAGGAGGGACGATTGCTACAACCTTTTCTTGTGTACCCATGTCTGGGTCAGATAAATCGGTGGAGATCCCCCCCCCCCCCACCCTGGCTAAGAGCATTGAACATGTTTCCAGCCTTTAAGGGTTGAACCTTCTCATTCTTTTTAACCTTGCAGGTTTTTGTGGGACTCTGAAACCCGTCCTCAGTAGATTTCCTCTATTGATACAAGTACTGTGGCCTTAAAGTTAGGCGATTTATTGCCTGGCAGATTTGTAATGCTATTGTACTCCCGCAGAGTTATGAAATTTTGGGGTTTTTACCCTCTTCATCCAGCGGGAACTTCACCAGCATTACTTCGATCAGACGGTTTATCTTCTTGACCCGATGGACCCGGGTGTTAGCGTCCAAAATCAGTCTCTTTTAATTCATTAGGGCACAGAGGGTTCAAAAGGTAGTGGTCGGTTTCATCAGAAAGCCCTTTGAGAAGGCAGTAGGCATGTAAATGCCAATTGGTAAATTTGCAAATCTCGCTAGTCAACAGCGTCAACCCAAGAGGTGGATCAGACGTCTCTTGATGCGGCGCGCTCAGCGCGGTGATTCCTGCTTCCTGCATAGCAATTCTTCTTGCTTGCAAAACTTTTAAGCGTTGAAATATAGTTTAAAAAAATCAAAAGAAATCTGGAAAAAATCCAGTTGTTTAAAACGAAATGATGTTATCAAATTACATTATTTGAATTAATACTTTTCGGCTCTTATGAGCAGACCATTGCAGTATAAAATAAGACAAATGTAAATCGTTGTTCTACAATCAATGAAATTCAAATATTTTTTTTGGGACCACTGCAAATGTATATTTCAATTCAATTATACGCGCATAAGAAAACAATCAGCTAGCTCGAAATAACACATACCAAATGTGTTCAACAAAATGGTTCGTAAAACGATCTTTTGTAACAATGTGAAGTAGATGAAGACGTCACTCATTGTTCAGGTTCACTCATTGTTAGTAATGTTGCATTTGGGGTAATTGTTAAGTTCTGCTCAGCACAGGCTTTTAGATTAGCATTATTATTTCCTTCTATGTCCAAACTTTGTATAATAAAGCGAAAAACAGAAAATTATATTTATAGTTAAAACTCCCACCAAATTTTTTCAAAACTATTTCTAAAAAAGCTTTTTGTTACACTTTTCTTTAATGAAAAACATATTATTACGATTTTATTTTATTTATTGAGCAGTCACGATTGTTAATTGTTTTCACTTGACCGTCCTTGGCGTTTGGTTCCTTTTTCAACCTCACCGTCCTCTGCAGGCGCGGCTCCTCCGGTCCTGAGCACTGTTCCCCGGAATCCGCTTCTTGTCTTGGTCCATGTCCTACACATGGGTACGCTCATACTCATACACACTCACACACATACACACACGTGCATTTACACACATACACTACGCACACGCCAACGTGCATTCAAACAGGTCTACGCGCACTCCCAAGCCTACACGTACACAACCATACACACGTAACCGCCCAAGAGGAGGGGCAGGTCCTGTCGCAGCTCGTGATTGCGAAAAACATAACTTGAATTCAAAATTTCAGAATTCAAATTACTATTATTATTATTATTATTATTTAGCAATCACGATTGCTTATTGTTCTTACTTGGCCGTCTTTGATGACCGGTTCCTTTTTCAACTTGAACCAAGTTTCTCTGCAGCACTCCCGCCCACTGTCCTCTGCAGGCGCGGCTCCTCTGGTCCTGAGCACTGTCCCCCGGAACCAGCTTCTCCTGGTCGGTGGCGTTCACTTCCTGCACACACGCACGCTCGAACACTCACACACGTCAGGAGCGTGCACACATGTCTAAGCACACATACAACTATACACACGTAACCGCTCAGGAGGAGGAGCAGGCTTGCGGGTACAGGGGCCGTTTCTAGAAATAATAACTCCAATGAGTAGAGTCCTATCGCAACTCGTGATTGTGAAACTCATAATATGAATTAAAAATATCAGAATTCAAATTATTATTATTTTTGAGCAATCACGATTGCTAATTGTTTTTATTTGACCATCCTTAATGTTTGGTTCCTTTTTCTACCCCACCGTCTTCTGCAGGCGCGGCTACTCCGGTCCTGAGCACTTTCCCCGGAATTCGCTTCTGGTCGGTGGCGTCCATGTCCTACACACAGGTACGCTCATACTCATACACACTCACACACATACATACACGCGCCTTTACACACATACACCCTACAGCCCAAGTACTCATACTTTTCAACTCTACCACCTGTGCAACTCACATGATCATAGCGCGCTTAGCCTTGTTTCATTGGCGTTGAAATTTTAATCATTTGCATATCGGCTACCTAACTGCATTTGTGCCGAGTTTCATTATTGAGGCTCTAATTCTTCTTGGTGCATATATTTTTTTGCGACAGAGTGTATTTTCTAGAGTCAAACAACTTTGTCAACGGTACTTGTTCGGAATGAGCAAAATATGCATTATATGCAAAATATGCAAATTAGTATTTGAGAAAACTTTGAAAATTATCTGCTTAACTTTGTATGGAAACTGCCTTGCAAGAGAAATCATTTTCCAAAAATGTTTGACATCATACTGGCAGATCGGTTTCATTTTTATTTCAAACCACAATGGAGCAAAAACTAGAATTGCATACTTTACACGCAGTGTAAGATTTTCTGATGGACTTGGAGTGCTTATAAACAGGCGCAACAAATGGTTTGCAGTTGTCAGCCATCGTGCATGACTGAGTTTCAAGGGGGCCCGGCCCCCCTCCAAAATCTGGATTTTTATTGTTAAAGGTAGTTATTTTTGTTTTTAGTTGCTCACAAATTATTTCCAAACTTTTAGCTACAAAAAAAAAAAAAAAAAAAGAATGAATAACTATGATAGTGATAATAAAAATTATAAATAGTTCGATCAGAAATTTCCGAACTGGGTGCCGCAGGAAGAGGTGAGGGGTGCCGTGACGCGAAGAGACCATAGTAACAATAATATATATATAAAACCAGACTAGGATGCTGTGAGAAAATTCTAATTCTTCAAAGGTTCGTTTTTCGAACTTCGTTTTTTAGAACTTTAATTTTGAAATAGTTTTTTAGGAAGAGCCTCAGAACCGGCCTGGCCGTAACATCAATGAAGTTATTCCGAAACTGCGTTTTTAGAACTTCAATTTCGAAAAGTTGGGCGGAGGGGTGATGGATTTCACTATATTTTTCAAAAACATCAATCGGGGACAACTTTAAAAAGTCCCATTCCTTTCATTACACGAACGTCAACAAATATAGCCTATAAAGGCGTTTTAAAAATTTTCAATTTCTAAAAATTTCTGCAGAAGGTCCCCCGAATTTTTCCTCCCCGTAGCATTACTAAAAACCGTCTAGAACTGCGTTCTTAGAACTATAATTCCAAAAAGATTTCCTGGGGAGAACCCCCGGAGTTCCTCCAGTCCTACCCACCGAAAGCGAGAATTTTTTTAAGAGTTCCCTCCCAACACTATTTTTTGGTTGCGCCAATGGGTGACATTATGAAGTCCTTGCCTCACCTCGAAAAAAATAAGATCAAGGTACTGTTTCTCTCCCCCCTCAAAAAAATTGGGGGGGGGGCTAATCTTGGTTTGGCCACCTCCAAAATAAAAACACATATACGCCACTGCTGAGTTTGCCTGGGCTTCTGTCAGCTACGCTAGAAGGGCAACTACCATCTTTTTTGGCAAGACAGATTCGATACAAATACTGTTGTTCGGTACTTAAATTTTGTATATCTTCCATATCCAAAGTCAGAAGATTGCAGTCAATTTTTTCAAATTTGACCACTGGATTTTTTTCAGAGGAGCTGTCAGATAGCTCCAGAATATGAATGTGGTCCTTTGTGCAACCGTCCATTTCCAGAATAAGATGCATCAGTGGCAACTCATAAGTATGCAGCAGACATATGTTCCACTGTAAAAGTCTTTTGACCTATGTCTCAAGTAAACGAATTACTTCACCTTTCCATCCGTATAAAAGTTGTTCCGTCGCATCCAATAACCGATAAGTTGAACAAGCTCATATTGCACTTTCTCGCAAAGCCTATGACACCTTGCGAAATTTCTTTTGCACTTTCATCAGCTGTTAGCGATATTGTTAAGAGTTCGTGATACAACTTCAAACTTTCTTGAAATGACGACACAGTTCTTGAGAAAAGCACGGAGATTTATTTACAGCTATGTACAGGAAATGTAGTTACAACTACTAAATCTATCATCAGCAATTAAGCAAATATCAAATAACACCGTAAACTCAACGGTAAAACACGTATTTACATCCAAACAGGGCCGCGCCAAGCCTGATCGGCCCCGTCGTGCAACTGTCTTTAGAGCGTCTTTATGCTCTGGCGTTCGGGGATAATATATATAACACCTGGAAAGAGGTTTTGTAAACAAATATAAAATGGAAAAATATACCTTTGGCATTTAATCTATTAAAACAATAATGTGTGAATATTTAGTTTTGGAATATGGTGTACGTTTTTACTTCATGTCTCGAAATTATTTAGAGTTCAGCAGCTCCTCTGATATGCTAATAATGCATTTTGAAAAAGGAAAATGTTTGAAATAGCAAATTTCACGCCACTGTGAGTATCTATCAAATCTCTGAGTGATAAATAATAAAACAGTTATATCTGTCCAAACATAACAACAGAAGCAGTGGCGCAACTAGAAAATAGTTCTAGAGGAGTACATTGAAACAAACTCTCTTGTAAAATTTATGAAATTTGTAGTTTTAAAATACGCAATTTTAAACGGTCTTTGGTGGTGTTATGGGAGAAAACGGTACAAGGGACTCCGCGGAAATTTGTAGAAGTTGAAGCCTTAAAAAGCGATTATAACTCTGGGATACTACCCGATTTTTTTTTTCTTTTTTTGTAAAACAGATGGAAATCAATTCCTCCTCTCTCCTCCAATTTTTTGAAATTGAACTTCCAGAAGCGCAATTGTAGACAACTTTGAAGATTTTTACGGGAAGGAGATTTTGGAGCTCCTCCCTGGCCTGGAAAATTTTTCAAAATTAAAGCCCTAAAAACTTGAGCAATATTATATGATATTAGGAGAAGAAGTTCAGAGGCTATTTCACTTAAATTTTATGTAAGCCATGTTTTAAAAACCTAAATTTTAATGATATTCAAGGAAGGCGGTTCCAAACCTTGCCCGAGTGTTTTCTGAAATTGAAGTCTTAAAAACGCGATTGTAAGACCATATTTGGTAACATTAGGGCCGGCAATCTTTCGAAATTGAAGCTCCAAAAACGCAATTTTATTTGATTTTCGAAAGTAGCTTCAAACAATGTTGTTTGGTATTCGAGGACTTTCCCTGGGAATTTTGCGAAACTGAAGATTTGAAAACGAAATTTGAAATGCTTCGTAATGCTTTTGGTGGTGGGAGAGGGAGAGAATCGGAGTAGCAGCATTTTGAAGAAAATCTTACTTTAAGACGAACTAGAAAAAAGAAAAATATTAAGGAAAAAGAAAAGAAATAGGACGGTGGGCGGAGTAGCTGGGGAACAATTAGCTGTAACTACTGAAAATTTTTAATTGAAAAATTTCTTTTTGAAAAAAAAACTTAAGTTTTCCCCAACATTATCTTTTTTCTTATCAAAATCACTTTGTTTTCTTGAGACGTGTTTTTTTTTTTTTCTCTTCAATAATAAAGAATATTTTTGAAAAATATTCAGCTCAGCATTCTGGAGGTGGATAAATTATAATATGCAACATATTCGCTGCAAAAACCAAAATGGGGAATAGCAAATTTCTTGCGCTTCATATGCTCAACCTTGGGAAATTCTAGACATACCCAAATAGCATTCACGCCTCCGCATATGAAGAAAAAGGCTCATTTATAGATAAATTAAAATCATGTGTTTTCAGTGTAAAAGACTGCGCTTTTGAATAGCATGTTTGAACACAACAAGGCAATTTTTTTTCTTTTAGAAAGACAGCGAGGAGGATTGCTTGTTTTAATGAGCAGTATAATTTCACCATCACTATTAGATGTAATGAAAAGTTCAATTTTATTTTTTTGATTGGAGATTTTTTCCACTCATTTGGAGCATTTTTGATTGGTAGAGCTCAGCGCTTTTTGATTCTGCTCCGTCGTGCGTCGCACGTCCTTGCATATAGGGACGGCGCGGCCCTGCATCCAAATACGCAATAACACAGCGCGAAGCGTAACGAGAAACGAAACTCCCAGCTAGAAAGCGAACCAACTAACTTCCCCATTCACAAGACGCCCGGCGCTTTATACTGAGCGAAGAAATCTCTAGAAAATCCTACTAAGTTCTACACATTTCTCATATCTTCTTTTTATTCAATCACGAATCTTATCAATGAAAAATAGGGTGACCGTATACTTCAGTCGAATGTCAGGGTGTTGTATGTATATTACAAGAAACTATTTCAGGTTACGTTACTAAGATAATTTTAGATGAAAAATAACGGAATAAATGCCAAATTTAGCTAGATTACAACAAATTAATCACAAAAATAATTACTATTTACAGAATTTGTAACATTGCCCCCTTCCTAAGGACTGCACAGCCGGGCAGTACAATCCCCAGAAAGGATGCCAAACTTATGTCACAATTTACAGATAAACACATTAATTAATGACTAATCAGACACAGAAAACACAATAATAACAAGAAATATTACTAAACATTAAAAGCAAAAAATATCTACAACTTTTATGTTATCAACCATGGTTGTTTATGCAAATACTCATGAGCTATGGCCATAGTATGGGGCTAACCGATCATAATGTACAACCCTAAGTGATTTTTGGATCCTCACTACGACGTCATTCAGTCGGTTAAGGACTTTATAGTGTCCATCCCAATGAGACTGCAATTTGGGTGAGAACTTTCCGTCGGATGGGATTCCATAACCAAACCTTGTCACCTTCGCTGAATTCATGTCCAGTGGACCTTGTGTCGTATCGGGTCTTCATCTTCTCCGCTGCGATATGTTGATTCGCTCTCGTGCGAATTAATGAACGTCTTCCAACCGGGCCTGGAGATCCTGGATGTACTCCCCAGGCGATGAAGGCGCATCCGGAGGACGACCGAAGACAAGATCACAAGGTAGCCGAAGCTCTCGTCCGAAGAACATCTGAGATGGAGCACATCCAATAGTCTCGTGGTAGGCCAGCAGGAACAAAGGTAGCTTCTTGTCCCAATCCTGTTGATTTCTGGAGACCATAAGCGAGATTATTGAAGATTGTGCGGTTCAATCTCTCCACCATGCCGTCCGATTGTGGGTGTAGTGGTGTTGTCCTAGTTTTCACAATTCCGAGAATTTGGCATAGGCCCTTAAACACAGCAGAGGTGAAATTCCTCCCTTGATCGGAATGAATCTGCAAAGGTGTTCTATATCTTGAGATCCAATGCTGGACTAAAGTATCTGCTACGGTGGTAGCTTCTTGATCTGGAATGGGATATACTTCGGACCATTTGGTGAAATAGTCGATGGAAACAAGGATGTATTTGTTCCCATCAGCAGTTCTTGGAAGAGGACCCAGGATGTCGATCGCGATTCGTTCGAAAGGAGCTCCAACGTTGTGCAGATGCAGCTTCCCTCGGCTTCTTTTCTTCGGTCCTTTACGAGCAGCACAGGCGTCACAAGAATGGCACCACTTCTCCACGTCATCCTTCGCCTTGCACCAGAAGAAGCGCTCTCGAACCTTATTGAGGGTTTTCAAGACACCAAAATGTCCTCTAGTCGCACTGCTATGTATTTCTTTTAGAACATCTGAAATCCTTGATCGAGGAAGTAGTAACTGCCACCTAGATGTTTTGCCGTCGTCCGATTCCCATTTTCGGTCTAGTACGCCGTTCCATAAATGGAGTGAGTTCCATAAAGCCCAGTATCTTTTTGTTGCAGGACTGAAGATGGAAACGTCCTGCCAGCTAGGTCGCCGAATGTCACTTTTCATGAACTCCAAAATTGGTTTTATGTCTGGGTCTTCACGTTGATCTTTTCGAACTTGGTCGTCACTCCATGGATCAGGTTCTGATAATGTTGAAGTCACTGTCACCTGATAGGCAGTAGGGCAAGTCGTTCCGTACTGTTTCTCAATTCGAGAACAATAGTGGCAGTTCTTAGGACAGGGTCTCCTTGATAAAGCATCTGCATTGCCGTGAGATAACCGTTTTCGATGCTTGATCTCCATGTCATATTTCTGGAGCCGCTGTATCCACCTAGCTATCTGGCCTTCCGGATTTTTGAAGCTCAAAAGCCAATTCAACGAGGCATGATCTGTTCGAAGGAGAAACTTTCGATCATAGAGGTAATGATGGAAGTGTTCTATAGCTTTGACTATGGCCAGCAACTCCTTTCTGGTGACGCAGTAATTTCGCTCCAACTTTGATAAGCATTTGCTCCAGTAAGCGATGACATGTTCATTGCCGTCAATTTCTTGGGATAAAACAGCTCCGATGCCCTCGTGGCTCGCATCAGTGTCGAGGATGAAGGATTTTTCCAAGCTGAAGATGTGAGAGAATAGGCGTTGATGTTAAAGCCTCCTTCAGTCGTAGAAATGCATCTTCGCATTCTTTGGACAGTTCAAACTTTTGCTTGATCTCCGTCAGCTTATGCAAAGGTCGTGCAGTGTTGGAAAAACCCTTCACAAACTTTCCGTAGCACGTGCAGAGCCCCAGGAAACTTCGCAGCTGATGGACGTTTTCGGGACGA